>NC_092817.1:81139240-81156740 GCF_023375885.2 Dermacentor andersoni
GTTAGCATGAAGATTATGAAAAACACAATTAATGAACTTTATGCAACGAATCAGTTAATTAATCAATTAATACATATCCAAGCCGACGACGTTTTTAATGTGGAGATTAAGCTCTTTTTCGCGGAGCAGGCGCCCAGTAGAAGATAAATTATAAGTTTCTCGTGGCATTATCATTAAGCAATGATTTTCTTGTAGCTCATCTTTCCACATATGTATGACGAGGCGGGACGAAAAAAAAAATTTATTTAATTGTGAATGGCTCGAAGGGAAAGTTTGCCGGGGGGTGGGGGGGGGTCGGCGTCGGTGGTTGGAGAGCGGCTCGATGTGATCAATATAAAATTCGCGGTCTGATTTGCTATCCCCGGACACGCCCTGTTTTGAGCCTGACGCGCGCCTCTGGGCGAGTGAAGATCGGGTTCTCGCCGCAGGCGCCGCTGCGGGGTCTGGAATGGCAGGGTATAGTGTCGCGAGCAAAATATGAAGACATGGACTCGCTGACTCTCTGGACGAAAGAAACCGGGGAGAAAAAGATGTAGAAGTTGCGAGCCGCAGATGCAGCACGTCGAAGAAGGCGAAAAACGGAAGTGGAAGCAAGAGCGAAGCCAACAACAGCCACAAAGCAGTGGCGGCGGCTTTGCCCCGGAGGAAATTAGTTCTGAACGTCTTCGCGGTTGATTGAACCGCGCGCCCGATCAATATCATGAAGGCACGCGCCGCAGCAACCAACGTCACAAAATCGACAGTCGAGAAATGCAGGCGTCGCCTCGCTTCCGTGCGGTGCTCGAAAAAGTGACGCTGCGACTTCGTGAGCCACTTAGGTTTGCATATGATGTCAGCGATGTAGCAGCCAGATGAGAAGTCGAGGACCACCCGACGTGAGATGACATCAGGGCGCCAATCAGGGTCTGACCGTCATTCGCATTGAATTGGGATGAAGTTCACGTAGTGCAGCTTATGAACATGGACACAGGATTTAGGAATGACAGTCCTTTCACCTTCCGTCCGTGTTCCGATGTCGCGCTGCACTTTATCTCGGTTCAGTAACATTTGGAGTTGTCCGCGCGGAATGTATCAGCATTGGCTGGCGAGCTGAGAACGAAACGGAATCTTCCTCCGAACAACACAGCACCGTTCCAGCAGCAGTGCAATTACCGCTGCAATGCGTGTGAAGCACCGCCATTTTCCATAGGTTGCAGCTTCGCAGTAGCATTGGGCATTAAAAGGCAACTCACTTCTATGCGTATCAGTGAACTACGACAAAAAAACGCAGTGCCAGTCCCTCACGCTCGCTTGGCATTAGATTTGTTCATGTGTAGATTCACCAAGGCCCACCCCCATACAGTCAACCACATATCTATCGGTCAGGTGCATTTACACTTAGTGATTTTCACTCGAAGTTACAATCGTTAATGTGAATAGCAGTGCCTGACATTCTTAGGTTCAAGTATATCAACACTAACAGCCACTTGTAGCCACTTGCATCCAAATTCACATTAGGTCACACCACCTCCCTTCAGTCACACGGGTCATGATTATTGAATTGTTTTGGATTGAAGTACAGGAAATCAGTCGCTAACTAGTTCATACTGTTATGCTAAGAGCCCCGTAATATCGCTTTATTTTGTTTTCGTATTGTAAGCGGGAAGTATCATTCATAAACAAATAAACGGAAATTCCTTTTTTTTTTATCGCGTTCAGGACTTGCTTCAGTGTTACAATACCTGCCCCCACCATAATACACTTGCTCAAGAGGCTCTCTTTGAAACCTTTGCGTCTCTTTGTAACCTTTACTTTTTTTTTCTAGCGGGATCGCGAGAATAAGTTGGGGGTTACGGCCAATAATATGTGTATGTTTTCTTCTTATTTTCCACTCATTACACCTCTGAAGTTGTATGACGAAGAGGTCTTTTACCAGCGGCAAGTACAACTAGTGGCGTCGTTATATGCGAAAGCAAAATATATTGAATATGAGCTTTATTATATACACGTTTTCGTTGCCTGAAGGAATGGTCACCTAAACTGCGCAAGCCAGCAACTCTGATCTGTCTCGCAAGGACGCACCGTTACTATTCCCCATAAGGCAGTTGGTATGAGCGTCGTCCCATATAGCTGTGGCAGTAAGAATAAATGAACTGCCATTGAGCATTAACTTCACACGCTGTGGTTTCCAATGCAGAACTTCGCTTGCTAGCGAGCCAGATGAACGTTCTTTCCGGTTGCCTTTGCAGCAGGAGCAACGGCGATATAGCAGGTGCATCGACCCAGGTGTTTTATACATTGCACTGTCAGTGGCGGCAAAATAAGGTTTCACGCGTGGAAGTAGATGGACTGCCGTGAAGTACCGCCCTTGTGTATACGGCCGTTGTTCATCCTCTGCCTCGTACATCTTCGTAACCAGCAACAAGAAAAAAATGCAGTTTTGCTGGCGCTCGGAAAGTAGAGGGAGTTTCAAGAAGCGGCAGGACCGGAAATTACGCGGGAAAAGACGAGCTCCACGAACACTGAATGGTCTTCGAGACGTGGAAAGTGTTATGGACGTTCTGATGAAGAAAAAAAAACATTATGGGAGGATTGTCCCGGAAAAGGAAAGATGCAGCTTTTATTAGGGACAGAAGTTAGCGAGGCGATAGCAAGATGAAACAAACAGACGCTACAAACAAGAGCTGCAGTTCCAGACAAAAAAAAAAAAAAAAGAAACGGACGTGCAACAGGTCGAGAAGGGCTGTGATTTCGACTTGTAATGTTATCGAGAAGATGTGTTCAATGTAGCAGAACTATAGTGTAGATAGACGCAGAGGAAGAACCGGACACATGCACAGCTCTAACTTCAAAGGCCAGAAGTTAGCGCTGTCTGTGTGTGCCCTGTTCTTTCTCTGGGCCCATGTACTTGTACACTCAACTCTACGCATTCATCAAACAAGTTTGCCGTAGGAGCTTGCAAGAAACTTTTACGACTTTAGGTGGAATCAGAAGGTGTAAAGGGGGATTAGGATGGATGCTAGCAGTGCTTGGTTAATGGTCGCAAAAGGCTGCACCAACATACAGGCTGTGCAATTACACTAGAGCTGCGCGAATGGATGGGTGATGCTCGATAAAAAGAACGTTCACAGGGATACGGGCCTGCATACACAGTGGAAAATACGTGCGTCAGCCACACGAGTTCTGAGAACATTCGCGAGGTGAAGGTAAGCTAATTTGGCATACATAGAGCTCGAAGCTAGAAACGTTCAGTGGCATATGCGCTTTCCTTTTCACAACGCTGCTCCCCACACGACGAACTTTGTAGAGCTCATTTGATTATTCCAAGTTCCAGTGCGTCCAATTACGGATTAAGTTACTCCCACACTGCAGCTCCTAGCCTCTTAGTCAGCGCAGCAGATCTAGTTACTAGAGGGACGGTCGTCCTACTTAGGCGGCAATCCCGGGTTTGATCGACGGGCCAGTAAGACATGTTCTTTTTCAAGTGAGAATGTTTATTTGATATAAACTTGCTGGGTTTTCTTTCTAGCTGTGGGCTGGATTAAGGTTGACGCCTACGTCATGTTTCAAGGGCATGCGCTGTGTCCGCTGCACTGTTCTCACAGCCTTCAGCTACAACGAAATGCGCTTCCAAATCCATGTACAAAGACTTTGAGTACCTGTGCCAGGCTACACGTATTGAAACCGTGAAATAAAGAAAATTGCTGTGTCGTTATTGTGGCCGTGGGGTAGGAATAACTCTTTCCCACATATATGCAACTCTGATAGCCGACAAATTAACCGTGTTATATTTCTTTTACCCTCAGTATCCATAGAAGCACGCAGCGTCAGAGCCGACTGAAAACTATAGACTTGTAACATTCGTGTTTAGATTACAGCGATTGGTGTCTACAGTGAGATAACTTAGAACAGTGCAGTTTTGAACAAAATCATCTGTTGGTATCTGTGTGGTAGTGAATCATGTCTGGAATCATCTGTGTGGTATGGCAGTCCCTCTCGTTCTCTAGCTCTCGCACTTGGCATCAGGAAATCTCGCAATAACCTTGTTGTTTTCACGCAATCCGCGTCGTCCCGCACTTCCCGGAAATGTTGTGGACTTTCCTGGGGCGTCGCGGTGTTTCGCTGCGAAGATTACGCTTAACATACTATCTGAAGTCTGCTTCATCTCAGCGCACTTTCCCGCCGTCACTGATTAACGTTAGGTTAAAAAGAAGGCAGCGAGCGGCGAACCGCACACCGAAAAAGAAACTTAAAAAGAGCCGTTAAGAACTAGATTAAGAACTATATTTAAAAAATTGAAGAAAGCCGAAATCACTTATTACATGGTAAATATAACTGCATTCGTTAGTGCTCGAGGGCAGGAGTGGCAATGCAATAATTAGACAGGCCGAAACTTGGTTATCTCCGAGTTTCGCGTGGTTGTTTTCTTGATCACTTCTCCGACTTTTTAACGCGTTATCTCTACCATGAGGACACGTTAAGTTCCTTTTTTGTAGCATTGGGGATTCCATTTAAAGACTGAAAGGGCGAGCAGGGTTGCTCTACGATTAAGTTCAGAGGTCTGAAGAACATACTGCCAGCGGCTTCATATTCACTTCCGAATGGATACAAAAGTCCAACGCTTAACCGAGTGCAAGAACGCATGCGGGGTATTTAGAATGTGAGCATTGGAGATGGTAAAGACAAATTTCGCTGTTACGTTCTTGCAGTTATCTCCTTAAACCATGACAAAGAACAAATTTCAAGCGTACCTGTGGTACTCGAAAGTTTGCTACGCGGACGCTGTGCATGTGAAGCATACAGGGAATCAACCAGCGATTGTTTATTTTGGTAAAGGGTGGACATGTAGGCCAGTTTAGATTGTAAACTTTCTTACGCATGCGTAATATTACATTTGCGGCTGTGTTTGCGAGTAGTCTGGACTATACGGACCCATTTTTTACCACTCAGGTTTCTTTATCGTGCACCCGATCACGGGTGTACGAGGTTTTGGATTCTCTCTCCAGACAAGTGGACACGCGACTATCTTTGCCGCATAGAATGTCGCCGAAATCCCCGCAAATATGTTCACTGTGAAGCAAACACAACAATAAAGAGGACACATCGTGGCAACAGGGTAACGCAGAAAATAAGGTCTGAACGGGCCCCTATATATAGCTTCGTAAACCCATAAAGCCAAGCGTGACTGCACATTTCATAAAATAAATGGCTACGTTGCTGCTGCAGTGTATATAGAAACAAAGTGACCTTTCAAATTAGTGCTACGACCAGCCGTTTGTGCTGTTGATTGGGGTAAGTGCAGCGCAAGGCATTTAAGTGGCGGAGAAGATAGGGGCGCGCTAAGATAACCAAACACCTATCTTACCACACGTCGGTGCCTTGAGCTGTATTCAAGCGATGAACTTAGACCAACTCACCAAAGTCACTATCCTAACTATTCTGTTTCGTTTGTTGACACAAAAAACTGAAAACCATGAGCTTTGTACGCAGTGGTGGTAAAGAGAACTTCTTCATTGCTCGGCAGATTGCTAAAATATTTGCTAAAACCTCTGAAAGGGGCTGTCTATTACGCGGATACGTCCCAAATATATGCAGTATTGGCTGTACTGACCGCGCAGTCGCTTGATGATAGTGCAGTCGTAGGAAGATTGTGGATAGCAGATTAAAAAAAGAAAAGCGAAAATAAAGCGTAACAGCTCCATTCTATGCGATGTACTCTGAAGAAACGTTCTGTTGAGATGACTCGTTTGCGACGCAGTCAGTACCCGGAAGACCTACGGAAAATAAAACATGAATTGATTGCGAAGCATGGGATAGAATGAGCGCGGATGGGGATCAAAGCGGGAACCATAAAGCTGCGTTATTACCTTTGAGCAGCTGTCTCTCTCAGCCGTGCAACGCATAGCGGCGAATTGGAATTGCTTGCATCTATCAGCGGCGACGTGAAAATCGTAAAGGTAAAACAGCAAAGCAGTGTGACGATCTGTATTTAAGGAGGAGCGTTTTTTAATCCCAGTCAAGGATGCCAATTAGCATGGGTATATCAGCACGGGAGGTCAAGGGGACATGTGCGCGTGTCTCCTTTGATGAGAAAATGATTCATGGCGTATCGGCATGTGAATTTACTTCTGCACTGAGGCGGCCTTTTGAGGATTTATTCCCTTTTACGATATATATACCCCAACGGGGTGACCTTTTCTTTAAGTGTTTCATTCATTAATTCATTCGCCATAATAGTGTATGAAACAACAGCTTCCTATTCGTTTGGGCGACTAGAAAGTTAGCACTCCTTGTTCTTTGCCAAATTTTTCATTATCTGAGAAACCTGCGGCTCTATCTCACACCATTTCTTTTCTTTTCCTAGTGATTTCCCGCACCGCCGATAAGACTCGCTTTTCACTTGTAGGAACATCCTTTCTTCCTGCGCGCATCTTTTCGCTCTCCTCATCGCCGACAATACGCGGCAACGAGCAATAACAACCATCAAACGAGTATACTAAAATGTAAAAAAAGAAAAAAAAAACTACCAGCAAAAAAGAAAAATGAAAAAAGACTGGAGATAAAGGCAAGTGGAACGAATTCTGCGTTGGAACCGGGACCACACAACATGGCTTCCGCCATCCCGTGGGAGTGACCACTCCATCTAGTATTGATGAGGACACTGCACAGCGAACGGTACAGTGACGGCCGATGTCGAAAGCGAACGACGCACAACGCTGGCAAAAGGCGGCTTTCTCTCGAAGAGCGAGGAGGCGGACACGCTGAAAGTCGTATTAGCTTAGCTCAAATAGCCACGTATTTGGGTGGCAGGTCACGACTCGACGCAGTAAACTCTATCAGAATGCTGTACGTTGGGCTTTAAGGCAATGCAGGCTTCTGAACGTGCTACAAAACATCTTATTCTTTCTTCTCGTTTTATCCACACTAGCGGTACCTTCGCGAAAAGCAAGATGGATGCAATTTCACCGAGCGGGGAACTATAGCTGAGGATGACAAGAACGCGAACGAGGACAGTCGCTGAGTTCCAATAAATGCATTTCCTCGAAGACACAAGAAATATATGCACTCCCATCCACACTTAGGTATTCAAGAAATCGCGGTGCGCCTTGGCGCCTGTGGCGTCATGCTGCTAAGCACGAGGTCACGGGTTCAGCGGCCGCATTTCGACGGTTGCACAATGCAAAAACGCTCGGGTATTATGTACTGAGTGCACGATCAACAATCTTAGGTGGTCAAAATTAAACCCGAGTACCCTACTACGGCGTGCGCCAGAATAATACCGTACTATTCTAACAGAAAACCCCGAAATGCAACAAACATAAAACAACTAACATTTCCTCGTCCTAGTCTTACTTGTGCTCTGCGAAGTTGGATTATGGCCCAACTAACCCTTTCACATGCTCTTGTGGAGGTGTTATTTGTGACGTTTAGCGAGTTTCTTTCCTGGTGCCTGCGCGCGCGAATGCGATTTGTGTGCTCACGAATCACATTAAAGAACGGCAGAGGAGCAAACTGAGACCGATGAAATCGCAAAGTCTCTTTCCATCTCGTTTTAAATTGTACGCCGATATTATTTTATTTTATTCTTCTTTTTTGCGGTTTTGGGAGAAGGCAATGGCTCAGATAGAAGCCCTAGCACCTCCAAAGTCAACGCGCCATTTTCTGTCATCGAGCACTGTATACGCTTAATTATGAGGTTCCCACTGATGGTGTCTGCTCGTATATCTGTTTTACCAACCCGTCGTTGAACCGTTGGTATGATAATACGAGAGTCCAGACATACCCTCCCCTCTATGTTTGAGTAGCTCGCAGTCAATATTGCACGAAATAAGGCGCCTATGCACACTAATATGCTCATTCTAAACGATAGCTTATGGTAGAAGAAGCAACTGAATCGAGTTCTTCACTTGCGTCGCAATACGGTCTCGTTGGCATGTCATCTTGGGATAGCTTTCCCTTCTGCGTCTTCGTCGTGCTTGCGTTACACCACAGTATTCCGAGTTCTTTACGGCATATCTCCTATTCGCCTCTTCTTTCTTCGTATATCGCAAGTTGTTTAGACCGTTTGACAGTCTCCTAGAGAAGAGCGTTTCTTATCGGACGTATTCAACTTTTCCCGAACACTGCCATGTATATTGAATTGCAGCAAACTTAGTCGGAGCATGAGCGGAATGCTCAGATCGAGTTTCAAGATATTCATTTGGTATGAATGTACAAGAGAAGACTGCGCGTCCCACAAGTAGGAGCTCCACATTGCAGAAAATATCAACATTAGATAGTCGTGAAGAAAACTTAAGAACCATCTACCGACATAACCCTGACGCAAGAAATCCATCGAGAAGAGAGTTCTTTGGAAGGGGAAGATGGCAGCTCTGCAACATGCTGAGCTTGCCGCTTCACATGGGTTGATTAAAAATGGATAGCTAGAGTACGTATATTTCAGAAACACAATTTAAGAACCTCTGTATGACCTTGGAAAGAGAGCACGACTAGAATGGTTGAAGCATTGTTTTGCTTCGAGAGGGAGCGAAATGACGGGTTAACATACGCTTCGCATTCGCAATTCAGGTGGGACTGAGCGCCGGGCTGAAGAGAGCAGAACAAAGAAAAAATGGCTACATTGGATCTCTCAGCTACAATGGTGACAGGAATTCTCTTTAGGTAACCCACGCTACAACAATGTTTTTGCATCTCCTACGTAACAATCCTTTCAACCAATCGACATTTATTCGGCAACGTCTGCTCCTCACAGCCGCGTTTTCAGACAAAAAGATTACTAGACCTTAGATTTGAAATAGAGAGCTACTCTTCAGACACCCATCGGGTAGCTTAGCGGCTATGGCGTTCTACTGCTGAGCTCGAGCTCGTGGATTTGATCCCGGCCACGGCGGCCGCATTTCAAGGAGGCCGAAATGCAAAAAAGAAAGAAAGAAAGGAAAAGAATAGCCCGTTTACTTGGATTTAGGTGCACACTAAAGAACCACAGGTTGTAAAATTAATCCTGAATCTCCCACTATACGGTGCGCCTCATAATTATATTGCGGTTCTGGCACCTAAAACCTAAGAATTAAATGTTTTATTTTATTCTGCTGGCAATTGACTTGAGGTAACAGCAGCACATCACGATAGGCAGAGACATGAACGAGTGTAAGCACGCCGCGCAAAAAAAGAGGGAAGGCAGGGAGGGGGAGAGAGGAATTAATCCCACAGTTTTGCTGACACAGAATCAGTGATAATCGTCATCGGGAGGTCGATATTAAGCTGCACTGGTGATTGTTCCCCATTTGTTGCTTTGGTGCTGCTTTCTTCATTCTATATTAACTGATGACGGATGATAACCGATGACGTAGGGCACTGTACGGCGAGGACATAAAGCGCCCTGGAGCATCTTCTTTAAATATTATTAACGCGACCTCTGTAATCCAAGTTTAACGAAGAGAAAGACCTTGGGAGCCAAGACGACGGGGTAACCCAGATCAACACAGTTAGTCGAAATGCGATAGCCAGAAGGGCAATCAAAGCCAGACATATCAGGCAGTTCGTATAAGCCAGTTCCAGCGTGGCTGGCGACGCGTAGTGCAAAAAGCGGCAAAAAAACAATCCCACCGCGATGAAGTTCGCCCGAGATCACTTGACGGCAATTTCCGAAAGTCGTGGGAAGCAACGTGGCACCAAAGGCCTTCCGCATGACGGGAAAGCAAGCACGTTCCTATGGCTTTGGTGAGCACAGAAGCAGCAAGAATAGAAGACGCGATCTCAAGCGCAGACTAACGGCATAGCGTATATAATACGAGAGAGGCATAAAAAAAAAGAACGAAGCAGACAATGCCGAGGAAGGAGATCAGAGGTAATGAGAAGCAGTGAATAGGGAAAAAGAAATATCGCTACACAGCCAATATAGCAGAGCTTAATCATCCATATTGGGGATTTCGTGGGCTTCAGCGAGCACTACACATCGGTCTCTATGTCTATAGCAGCCGAACGCGCCGTTATTCAACAAGTTACGATGAAAGGAAGCTGCGAGATTGTTGGAGACAGACAATAAGGAGCCACTCCGAGAGCCTATTCTTGATGGAAAGAAATATGAGCCTGTTATTTAATATTCAACTGTAGTCGCCGTGTTATTTTCCGGCTGCGCTGAGCAGTGTTGCCATAATTTTTAGAGTGCAGCTCTTAGGCGCCCACTCCTGCGGCGAACGTCGGCGTCGGCGGCGTAACCGAGCGAACGAGCACATCGATAGATAAAACAGCGAACGCGGAGTGGGAGATGGAAGAAGCGAGCCGCAAACGGCGGAGACCAATGAGAGCGGCCCATTCAGTGACGCGCGCGCGGGAAACTGGTGTCATGTGGACCCACCCGGCCTCTCGATGCCTACTCGTATGTGGTCTTAGCAGGACCGCTCGTTTCGTACCATTGTCTGCTCGCGCCATCTCTCGCTCGCGCTTGTTTGGTTAGCTTGGTTTGGTCTCGTTCGCGCTTGTTTAGATTGTCATGGTTTGCTATTGTTTTTTAATCTCACTTTACGCGGGACGCGTATTGTGTAGTACTTTCTGGAAGCCACGCGGCATCAGCGATTAGACTGGAACCTTCGAGGAGTCGTGTATAAAAGCCGACGCGCTTGACCCGCAGATCAAACTTTCGAAGATCGCCGACTCCGCTACATGCATCTCTCAAATTCTTTGCCTCAATGTATAGCGAAACGAAAACACGCGTAGAGCTGCGCTCATATTTCGCTTTAGGGAGTATTGTAATTGTAGGTTAATTTGTTTTGGAGCGTGTCGTCAAAGTGAGACAAATAAGTCGGTAAGTTCGAGCTAAATGTTGCTGCAAGGTCGCTATAACTGTTACTAAATCTTTTGAATGAATTGTGGGCAACGTGGCCCTTAGAAACACTATAGTATGCGCTAGCATGGAGTGAATAGGCTACCGAAACGTCTTATGTTAGTAAAGAATAAACACTGAATTTACCAGGAGTGTGCACTGGGCTCTTACTTCAATTTTATGCGCACATAACAACGGATGATGACAGCTGAAATTCGACGTTTGCCCTAAAATTGCGATGTTTACGAATGCAGCATGACTAAAAAGAACACAAGTAATCTGGCACTTTCCTAGCACGCAAGGGCACTTGGTCCACGTTATGCCTGAAAATTTTCTAGTTCTCGGCGCTACTGAAAGCACAGCGAAATTGTGAAATACGCACAAAGCCGCATGCTAACACAACGACGACAATTACGTGGCCTTTACGCACGTAAAATACAACGCTACTGCCCCTTGAAGGCTCTCCATTTACTGATTTTTCCAAAACCTGTGCGATCTGGGAGCCGTTGTTCAGGATCGCGCGAACGAGTGCAGCCGCTCCAATGTAGACGCATTTCTACCGTCGATCTATCTTATTATTCACCTGCTGCGTTATAAATATCACAGTAAAAATTTAAATTATTCACCTGTAGAACGCATCTAGAGAAAGGGCAGAAGCTGGAGCGTTAAGACTAATTTAAATAGGTGTTGAATGGTAAAAAACAAAAACGAAAAGAAGAAAACTTGCATTCAGTGGGCAGGCTATCAATCCTGTAAAGGAAGCCATTGCTTCATCCCGGTCACAGAGCCTCCTCGTCCTAAAGACACATTTCGGCTGCTAACATGTAGGTTGTGAATAATAAAACGCGTCTTAGAAGGCTATTTGGAATCAACTTCTAACTTCGAAGTCACTAAAATGTCAGCCTTGGTTCTATCACGTCGCTATGAAAAGTCGTCGGTAGCTAAATTGTAACGTTTGTCGCTAAAAGGACAACAACGTCACTAAATATAGCGACAAGATTGCTAAAATGGCAACAGTATGTTGAGTGCATGGTGTCTAGGTCGTTTCATTGTTTTTTATTTCGCCAGCATTTTTCTTCCCCTGTTGTCCCCGACTGCTTGATCACTGTGTTTTCCCTTACATTTCGTGCCTCATGGAGTGGGGTGCCTGTTGTACGGGGTGTTGCAGCTAACCAAAGCCAAGTGTTAAAAAAAAAAGCTTTTATGATATGTCATTATGAGACGTTGGGTGTTCAGTCATCGGTCATCTTTCCCCACCAGGATAATGTTTTGTGTACTATTCACGTGCACTGACGACGGCCTACCATCCACAGACGAATGGTTTGACAGAACGCCCGAACCAAACACCTGCCGGCATGTTGGTCATGTATTTGTCTGACTACCGCCAGAATTGGGACGCTGCATTACCCTTTGTGACATCCGCGTACAACACTTTCGAGCATGAGATCGCTGGTTATTTGCCGCTTTTTCTCTCATACGGTCGCAACCCTACATTACCCATGGACACCCTGGGGCCTTCTTCTGGGTGTCCACCCACTGAATATACTCGAGAGACTGTGCCCGTGCATGTCAAGTTGCTCGCACTCCATTTTCTGAGTCCCAAATCCACCAGCAGTCTCGCTGCAACACCCGCCACGGACCACCCACTTTGTCCCTGGATCGCTCGTCCTCCTGTAGTCCCCAGTGCGACGTCTCGGGCTATCCGAAAAAGTGCTTTTCCAGTACACCGGTTCATATCGCATGTGCCGCCAAGTGACTGATGTCACTTATGAAACCGCTCCGCTGCTGCCTTCGTCAACATCTGCTCATCACCGCACGGACATTGTCCACGTTGTCTGTCTCAAGCCTTATCGTGCCCCTGGCATCGCTTAATACCTTGTGTGCTAGTTTTTTCATGTAGCTTTGTTCACCTGCACCGAGTCGGTGCTTTCGCCGCTGGAGAGTAGTGTTATGAGCCAATTGTGCTGGGAAGAAGATGTTCAAGTGTAGAGCGGACAAGAAGAGGAAAAAGTAAGGTCTATTGTCTACATTTTTTGTCTCTTTGTACGTAGTGTAAGTAAACCCCCTTTTCTGTAGATCTCCCCGTAGCAATTTAATTAGAAAAGATTAACTAAAGAAGTTTTGTATTATCGAAATAAGGGCGCGAGTCCCGAAGGGAAAGCTATCATTGCGTCCTAAAAGCATCCACTTCAGTCGCTTCCAGTGCGCTATGTCCTGCTTATGTTCTTCGGCGCTTTAATTCGTCGTAGCACCTAAAGTGCCAAAAGCACCGCGTGATTACGCGCACGCGCGCTGCGACAGTGGTTCCGAAATTGACTTGACGAAACTAACTCGGCCCATTTGCTGATTCGGCAACCGCCTGCAGCCATTGAATAGGCTGTGGCCGTCACGCTGAACACGCAGTTCGCGATCAGCGTAGAGGCCTGCACAAACCTACAACATGCCAATTCCAGGTGGCTGCCGTTTCAGGCGATGAGTGGAGTTAGTTTCGTCAAATCACTTTTTCAATCACTGGCGTCGCGGCGCGCGTAATGACGCGGCACTTTCGGTACTTGGCGCACGCTTCGAGTAAAGCTCAGTAAAAAGTGTTTTCGCCGCAGAACAGCGAACTGAAAGCGACTGAATGGTACGTTTTAAGAGGAAATAGCAGCTTTAACTTCGGAACTCATATCCTTGATTCAAAAATTGAAAACACGTTTAATTATGGTTTTTTACTTGGGTGTTTGACAATTGGTCAGCTAAACAGTACACAAGAATTATCCTGGTGGCGGAAGAGTACTGATGATCGAACACGACATAGCTTTTGTAACCGCATATTGTAGATAGAGATCCTTTTATTTAAAACCTCGTTTTAACGAAACAAAATAACCTTACCAATGAATAGAACGAACTAGATTCGTGTACGAAACCAAAGAATATCCGACCGTTGCGCGCCGAGTATATCGCTTTCCGCGGGGTATGGCACACGTTCTCCGCGACATTTCAAAACTCCCACGTCGCCGCGTCGTATACGTTGTCGAGCAACACTGGTCTTTCTCACCACAGCGCGTAGCTGAATGCGCACCTGCGCTCAAGCAGCACAAGACGCTCATTTCAGGAATCGCCCTACGTTTCTGCGCAGACGCGAGTAAACGCGGGGGCGAGAGAGAAAATCGGGGACTTTTGTTCCTTGATTATCTGACTTTACCTTGGTACTATGGAGGAGAAGTTTCTTTGCGCGTTTTGTGTGCGTTTTTCCCTAGGCGCGCCGGCATTGCGGCGTGGGAGGTCACGTGCTGGCCATGCCCATGCGCGAGTTTGTTTACGCTCCGACGCTGGCTGCCCGGCGCGGTGACCCAGGTGTAGTAGATCACTGTGTGTAAAGGTACGTCTGACGTGTGCGAATCCCGCTAGCTAAAGGCACTCGGACAGACTTCCGTCATCATTCCGTCGTCGTCATTTTATCGTCATCATGTAGTCGTAATCTTGCCGTCATCGTCATTACGTAATTAATAAGTAGTCGTGGTCATGTGGTCCTCGTCCTATTGTCATCATGCCGTCGTCGCCATTCCTTCGTCGTCGTGCTATTGTTTTCATTGCGTCATCGTCAAACAGACATCGTCATACATTTGAGGTCTTATCGTCGTCATGATTGTTCTGTCATTGTCATTTCGTCGTATTTATCCCATTTTAGTCATGGCGCCCTGCTCACGCCGTCATCATCACATTGTCGTCACGCCAGCGTTCTCATTCCATCATCATCATTCCTTCTTCGACATTTCATTGTCGTCATGCAATCGTCATCATACAGCCATCATCATGTAAACATGGCCTCCGCTGTTTGCATGACGATGACTATGACTGTATTTAATCATCCTTATTCGCCCGCATCCCATATCCCTGTTTTCTCTGAGGCATTAACCATTGCATTAAAAAAAGTCATCGTCATGCCATCCATCATGGTGGTTCCATCGTAGTCATTCATTCATTGTCATCATGTCGTCGTCGCCCCGCCGTCCTCGTCATACCGTCCTTGTCATTTCATTGTAGTCATTTTCTTCGTCGTCATGCGGCAGATTCCTATGTATTTGCGCCGCAAGGTTATCCTGAGCAGGACGTTTCCTGATGAGAATGCGTCCAACGTGGTCAGGTGCTCTGTACTTTCAAATGGTCGCTAAACAAAGATAGCGTTCTTCACACGCACCAATGAAAGCTTCACTCAAGCCGATTCTGATATCGCGTTAGATCCAAACATTTTTCTAGCACTTTGAGAAATGTGGGTTTTGATCGGAGATCGGGTACGTTTTAGCGACGATGCCTTCAGCACATTTTACGCCAACGAGGGTAAAAGGGTAAGAGTAAACACCTTAAGCGAGCGAGGACCAGATGGAGAAAGACGTCATTGCAACGTTGGCCTTGGTATATTTCTGTGCTTCATTTACAAAAGAAGTGTAGGATCAAGAAGAGAACACGAAAAGGGCCTCTCGTACTACATATGGAATCGACAGACGCGTACGGGCTTGGGAAAGTTTTCCTTGCGTGCGCGTATGAAGAAGCAAACAGCCCGAATGGACAAGCACCAGAAAGGACGACACCGCAGTGTTTTCTGGTTCACGTCCGTTTGCTCTCTTCCATCCTCCCGTCATGCGCAAGAAACCTGCCCAAGCTAACGCGTTGGCGACATAAGAGCGTTCCTTTTTAAAGTCGAAGAGGACGACGTAAGGATGACTCCTTTAGATTTCGTTCGATAGAAAGCCGGTAGCTGTGGCCCGTGCTGGGCACTTTTAGCTCGCAACATCCAAAGGCTGACCCCGTTTGCGCTCCCGTTTCTGAAACGCCGGCTCCGCCGCTTGTCTCCCTGAAGAAAAGAAAAATGCGAGAAGGAATGTCGGAAACGGTCGTTTGATTGAAAGCCGTGCAGCCCGCGAAAGGAGCAGCCGCCCGGCTCACGTCATATTCCACCGACGGTACAGAAACTAAACATAGGATCTGTCGAAATGCGTCCTGGATGCGCCGGTTGGGTCGTGACGCAAGAGCGTCACTGAGCACGGTTTCCTGTCGATGGTGGATGAAGAAACAAACCCCGTGTTCCTCGAATCGATAGCCTCTCGGGGATATTCCTCTCAGTACGCGTTGACTGTCTAAAATGGCAGAAGCGGACGTGAAGAAAAGTCGCACCCGTCTAACCGGGATTGTTCTTACGCCGCATTTTTATCGACTGCATTGACAGGGTGTCCCTTGTCAGCCGCGGTTAGGCGGGGCCTGGACGGCGTGAGAACGGCAAAAAAAGTGAAGGTTCACAGTGAAGGTATTGATTGAGAACGCTGTACCTCAAAAAACACACTCGCCGTGGTGTTTACGAACTACTCGGCTTAATTCACCGGGTGGTGCTTAAGCAGCATACGTGCATATGCAATGAGAGTAATGAGGTTGCACCCGGGGATTAAAAAATATTGTGATGACAAATATATTGATTGCTACGAATTTAAGGATTAGTGAAAATGTTATGTTGGTGCTAAATGGAACTTGTACTCTTTCCTCCTTTGGCGCCTAGTGCTTTCTCTCTTTTTTTTTTCAAGAAATGCGTGCGTCAGGGCGACGCGCCGAAGCTCTCTGGAAGTCATAATTACATTGTAAGATTTACCCTTTTATTACGGTCACAACAAATGGCTTGGTTTTGTCAAGATTAGCTTTACGTGCTTGAGTTTGTGTAGACGATGAAGGCGAGTGCATGAAACTTACAACGGTGCCAACAAGAAAAATGAAAAAAAAAACAAGAAACAAAATTATATGAAACTCGGAGTGGTGCAGCCATCACCGAGAAAAAGAAGAAGAAAAACAAAGAGAAAAAAAAGAACGTTCAGCAAATTTTGTCACACAGTCTGCTCTGCCTTACCAAGCAAATGGCTTCAAAAGGACCCCCCCTCATTGTGCTTGCGGCAACGTCAACCTAATCAAAGTTTCTCACTTATGAAACAAAATGTACAGTTATCAATGCATCAGCCAAAGTCAAGCAATGCAAGCTTGGATTTGACTACCATAACAAATACATTTCTTCCAGTAAATAAGAGAGCTCTCAAGTGCCGCGTACTACGCTTCACGGTGTGGGACGGCATGGTAAACGATGTGCGCAGTTGCATTACCGGCCCGCTATTTTGCCACTTGAATGAAGAAAAAAACAATATTTTTCTTCTTTTTCCTTTGCGCTTCCATTGTTTAGTTTCTTTCTTTTTTACTTATTAAAGTAGGTTGCGAATCAACGTTAGTGGCTTGACCAGGAGCAAAACGCTACAGTTCGCGTAAAAATGAGGACGAAGTAAAAAAAGAACCAGAAAGGACGGAACGCCAAGTTGTCGTCAGGCCCACGGTTTCCAAAGCGTGAAGACCGTGTAAGGAGACGTAAATGCATAGCAGCAGTCAGGAAGTTCGGGCTCATGATGTTCCGGAGCGTTGTCTCGGCGAAGGTTTCCCTGCAAGAGGCAGGCGACGAGGAATTTGCAAGTGCTAAGCTACTGGTCGGTCAAAATAGCGCAAAGGCCAACGAGAGTATGCTCGTTCTCAACCACTGCTGGCAACCTATGTATTCAGAAAATTTGCGCACGCAAAATAGAAATGATATAGCAGCGATATTACCGGGCGGGCAAGTCGAGCGCAAATAAGAACTCGGAGCTGTTTGCTGATCAATGAGGGAGGTGAGCGCTATTAAGGACGCCACACACA
>NC_092817.1:81159240-81164240 GCF_023375885.2 Dermacentor andersoni
CTACCCCGGTCATGTACTAATTGTGGCCATGTTGTCCCTGCAAACTTCTTAATTTCATCCGCCCACCTAACTTTCTGCCGTCCCCTGCTACGCTTCCCTTCCCTTGGAATCCAGTCCGTAACCCTTAATGACCATCGGTTCTCTTCCCTCCTCATTACATGTGTTGCCGATGCCCATTTCTTTTTCTTGATTTCAACTAAGATGTCATTAACTCGCGTTTGTTCCTTCACCCAATCTGCTCTTTTCTTATCCCTTAACGTTACACCTATCATTCTTCTTTCCATAGCTCGTTGCATCGTCCTCAATTTAAGTAGAACCCTTTTCGTAAGCCTCCAGGTTTCTTCCCCGTGGGTGAGTACTGGTAAGACACAGCTATTATACACTTTTCTCTTGAGGGATAATGGCAACCGGCTGTTCATGATCTGAGAATGCCTGCCAGACGCATCCAAGCCCATTTTTATTCTTCTAATTATTTCCGTCTCATGATCTGGATCCGCCGTCACTACTTGCCCTAAGTAGATGTACTCCCTTACCACTTCCAGTGCCTCGCTGCCTATTGTAAGTTGCTGTTCTCTTTCGAGACTGTTAAACATTACTTTAGTTTTCTGCAGATTAATTTTTAGACCCACTCTTCTGCTTTGCCTCTCCAGGTCAGTGAGAATGCATTGCAATTGGTCCCCTGAGTTACTAAGCAAGGTAATATCATCAGCGAATCGCAAGTTACTAAGGTATTCTCCATTAACTTTTATCCTCAATTCTTCCCAATCCACGTCTCTGAATACCTCCTGTAAACACGCTGTGAATAGCATTGGAGAGATCGTATCTCCCTGCCTGACGCCCTTCCTTATTGGGATTTTGTTGCTTTCTTAATGGAGGACTACGGTGGCTGTGAAGCCGCTATAGATATCTTTCAGTATTTTTACATACGGCTCGTCTACACCCTGATTCCGTAATGCCTCCATGACTGCTGAGGTTTCGACAGAATCAAACGCTTTCTCGTAATCAATGAAAGCTATATATAAGGGTTGGTTATATTCCACACATTTCTCTATCACCTGTTTGATAGTGTGAATATGGTCTATTGCTGAGTAGCCTTTACGGAATCCTGCCTGGTCCTTTGGTTGACAGAAGTCCAAGATGTTCCTGATTCTATCTGTGATTACCTTAGTAAATACTTTGTAGGCAACGGACAGTAAGCTGATCGGTCTATAATTTTTCAAGTCTTTGGCTTCCTCTTTCTTATGGATTAGGATTATGTTAGCTTTCTTCCAAGTTTCCGGTACGCTCGAAGTCATGAGGCATCGCGTATACAGGCCTGAATCGGCCTGTGGATCGGCAGGTGAATCGGCCTGTCGCAATTCAATAAGGATGGAAGTGTAGCGCAAGAGAGATTTGCCCATGTGGCTAATGCGGACAAAACAGGCCATTCGTAGATATAATTTCATGTGGTCCGCACGGCTCTCCAGACAGTCCGTGTTGTGTAGCAAAGTGACCCACGCAATTGTTAGTACTAGTACGCAACATTATTACACCTAGTACTAGTACTGTGTCACACTTGCAAAAGTTGCCCTTCTCGCCAGTCGCCGCTTCTTCAGCTTCGTTCCCGGAGTTGTGCTCATATTTCCAGCCGCTCGAGAAGCGGCAGCCGGCGACCGAATGTGCCGAACAAGCATATCTTAGCACGGGAGAGACGCAGAGAGGCTAGCGAGCTAAAACAGAACCAACTACCCAGACTATACCCGCAGACAAAGAATGAGCAAAAAAAGAAAGAAAGAAAGAAGAAGACAGAGAGAAAGAAACAAGCAAAGCGTGTGTAGCCAACAATGCTGTCTATCCCTGCGGGTGATAACAAAATACTAACGCACAAGAACCCTACCAGTTGTGATACAAGAAGAGCACCAAAGCTCCCGTAACTCGATTTATTCGGTCCCGGCACCCCAGAAATGCCGGCGCTCTTGACGGTGACTTGTGCAGGTTCGGTTGCTTCCAATGTGCTATACGGGGCACGCGGCAGGAGCCGAAAAGAAGCGCAAAAGAACAACGCAGCGGGCTACCGTCGGAACGTCGTTACGCGTGCACCTTCTTTCCGGGCGCGGTAGTCACGCGTCACTTCCTTTTCGCTTCTATTTCGTGCGTGCGTTGGCGCCTGCGCAGTGCGTGAATTACGTCGGGTAAGGGGGCTGTGGACGCGAGCGCCAGGTGCCCATCTCATCCTAACCTATCAAAGTGCCGGAACAGCGCGTGGCTGCGTATTCTTCGAGCTGATCACGCGAAAGGCCCCAAGTGTCGAGAGGTAAGACAATATAACTGCATCGGCGCGCTCTCTTGACGTTGCACGCTGGCCGAACGTAACAGGATTCTTTCGGATAAAATTTCTATGGGGAGCTATTCTGAATGCGGAGAGGGCTGTCCGTGGAAACGTGCATCCGCGGCGAGCCACTTGTTGATGACAGGTCGAATTCTATGACAAGTGACGCACGCGCTTGCCTTTGGAGATATTTAGTACGTAAGCTCGGAACTGATACATATGTATACCTATGGCCACAATAGGGGGTACGCTGCGGACGCACTGCATTCGTGGTCCGGATTTTTTTAAACTACCGACCGAGTCGCGGTTGCTTCACTCTACATTATGCCTGCAGAAGAAAAAACATACACATCGAAAACAAAAGTAAAATAGTGGATAGGTCAGCTTTGTCTTTGTTTTGTTCGTCCTTCTGCTTTCTATTTGTGCTTCTGGCCATCGATCGAAGAAGTCTGCGCGCAAGATTAAAAAAAAAAAGAAGGGACGTTGTCTTGAGGAGTCGTCTCGACGTTTACTACGGCGTTTAGGGATACCTTTCTGGTTGTTTTTCTCTTTGCTTCCTGAAGCCTTGCCCTGAGGCTTAGCGCGCGAAAATCACCGGAGCAAACATTTCGCCCGAGCGCTCCTCGCTCGCTCGTCATGTTGCTTTTGCTTCGGATGGGTGCAACCTCGCTCAAATCCCGTGTCGTGGCTTGTATCCTGTTACCGGTGCGGGTCTTCCTCTCCAGTCTTCTTGTCTTCTCCTGTCTCCGTGTCGTGGGTTCGCGACATGCCGCTTATTCCTTTCGTCTTTCTTGGTAGTCGCGCTCCTTCGCTGCCGCTTTCTGCGGTTTCGGTGGTCATTGCTTCGTGCTTGCTGTCCTCGGAAAAAAAAACAAAAAAAAACGGAGCAATCTAAAATCTAACAGTGCCAGCAGCCGCTGATAATATGTACCCCGAAAACATACCATCGACTCATTCGCAGCCCGTGCCTAATCTATGCCAGTCACGGTGGCTAAGTGGCTGGCGTTCTACTGCTGAGAGCAAGGCCGCGTTTTTGATTCTGCGCAGGGGCGGCCACGTTCTGATGAACAACAACAACAACAACAACAACAACAAACGCGCCCGTGAGTTTAGTAGATTTGGGCACACGTAAGAAACCTCCGGGTAGACGAAATTGATACGGCGCCCTTCCCGAAGGCGTCCTTAACAGAAGGAATCGCATTTCACGAAACGTGTAACGAGAAAAAGAATGTTTGCTGATTGTGCAAGTAAAAGAAAGAGTGCCGTGAAAATGTCGTTGTAGTCATTCTTATGTACTCGCTCAACCCTTGCTCGCATTAGAGGGGAATAGTTTCCACGATTCTTTACTTTTTGTCGAGTTGCGCTTTAGAGCTCTGTCGGTTGGTTGACTTGCGGAGGTAGTGAAATTACTCAAAGCAGTATTTTGTTTGCAAAGCCGACGTTTGTCTCATGGAAATGAGAATGATGGAAAAAGGTTTAGTCACCTTATAACGATGACAGCTACTTTTTGTTCACATATCAGTAGTAGTAATAAATTAAGGAGGAAACGTACGTCACACATCTGGAAGATCTAGAGCGGAGTAAACTACATAGACCAAATGAGGAACCCGTATTAGTCCGCGACACATTCTAGCATTCGGAGAGACAAGAAAGGGCAGACAACTAGCATCGTAACTTGGTGAAGTAAATGCCAATGCTGCCAAGGAAATGCAAAGATGCACTACAGTATGTATGGTACCACGTATTTAAACAGAGGTCAGACAGACAGACAAAGAAACTTATTTGCAAGGTCTCGAGAAGCTTTTCCCTAGGGCAGAGGTGAAAAAAACTCATTAAGAGTGAAACACTCCCCGAGGACGCCTTACAGGTACCGATAATCCCCGCTCGCGGGCACCAGAACTTCCATAGTATGTTCCGTAGGGAGTTGTAGCATGTAATTTGAATTTATTTGCAACCAATTACTCGCCATACTCGCGGTTCAACATACAATAACCATTGACTGGGTGCCACATTAGTAAGGACGATGTCAAAACAAGCAGCAAGTTTATACGATAGGCTGGGTTTTCGCCTCCCGGATATAAACTGTCAAGAACTACTGCGGTTGCTTCATTGGAAAGTCATAGTTATGGCAAAATACGAGGCAGTTGCGCCCGAAGTGTGAAGCACTGACAGCGATGACAAGGTCTAGCGTAGAGTTTGAACTCCTCTAACAGTGTTATAACTACACGCGTGTGGAACTGAACGTGAACGCGACAAGCCGCACACCGTGTGCGGCTTGCAATGGCGTCTTACACGCGCCACTGTGTTGCTGGAAAGGGAAGGAAGGAAGGAAAAAGTGGAGAAGGAAAGGCAGGGAGGTTAACCAGTTTAGCTCAACCGGTTTGCTACCCTACACATGGGAGCGATGTTGCCTGCAATGAGCGGCACCAGTCAAATTACATCACTTTCATATTAAGAGCACTAGCATCATTTTTCTCTTCTTAACAGCCAGAGAAGGTGTGGAATAAAAGGCCTGCGCGGTGAATGAAATGCATCCTAAGCTTTGGTTGCGTCCTGCAATTTTCTCGAATTCTGAGGAATTATCCAGTGAAGTATATAAGACCTTGTTTAAACAACTTCTTGCGGTTGAATAGTAATAGCATCTATCTTGCATATACGGCATAGATAAGCGTACATCATACGTAGACGTATG